>NW_001509762.1:3201289-3220740 GCF_000149645.3 Aspergillus fischeri NRRL 181 | reverse complement strand
TAAAGATAAATAAAGATAAATAGGATCGCATGTCTAGGATAATATATATCTTTCTAGGCTTATAATATACTATTAAATTTAGAAAAAGCTAGATATATTAGGATACTTAGACTAAGTATAGATTAAGCTTATCTATAGAAGATATTAATAGGCTAATTTATTAAGTAATATTAATAGTTATAAAATAATTAGTATATAGATATACTCCTACTTTAGATATCTTAATTATATACTAGATATTTTATAATACCTAAATAACTCTAGATACTTCTAACTTAGTTAGTTAATAATTCTTTTTTATAAATATTAATACTCTGCTTAAAAATATAATTAGTAATACTATATCTTATAAAGAGGCCTTTAAATAGTCCTAATTTAATATAAATATAGGATTGCCTAGTATATCCTACTTAATATAAAAAATTATCACACTATAGCCTTAATATTTAGATAAGTTAATATCTATGTATAATAGTAGTTCTATATTTTAGTAGATAAGTATTAATAGGTTCTTAAAATAGCTTTATAAATAATTAAAGCTCTCTCTTTCCTTATCTATAATATTATCTAATAATATTTATTCTATATAATACTTATAAGCTTTTCCTTTTATAGGGCTATAACTTAATAGCTATATCTTATAATCTTATAGTAGTTAGATAATAGCAGCCTAATATAGGATATAATTCCTTAACTAACCTATAAGCCTAATATAGGTTTTAAGATTAGTAAGGATAACTAGAAATTCTAGCTTTAGAATTACTATAAGCTTATCTTTAGCTACTATTATACTAAGGAATAATATATTCTAGCTAAGTAACTAGACTAATAAAAATCTAATAAATATCTTTTAGGGTGATAATATTATCCTTATTTTAGAATACTTTAATAGAAAGTTAGATAGTTAGTATATATAATCTTCCTAAGTCTTGCTTTATAATATGAAATTATTAATATAGATTTATAAGAAGGATTTTATATCCTTAAAAATTAAGTTAACTTATTACTAGATATATAGCATACTATTAATAAATCCTATTAGATAGATACAGAAATATTCTTATCCTTAATATATAATTACTCCTATAAACTACTATAAATCTGGATATAGCAGCTATTAATAAAATATTATAGTAGTATCTATAACTAATATATAAGGGCATCCTATATATTCTACTATAATCTCTACTTAGGATAGAATAGGATAGATATTAGGAATAATTACTATATTAATTTCTTAGAAATTAATTACTACTCTGCTCTTTATTTTACTATTTATTAATTAATTAATAATAGATACTAGTAACAGTAGGAAAGATGTTAGTATTAGTATTAACTAGGGTAGTATAGCTAGATTAAGGACATAGACTAGAGCACCTAATAATATAGTATTTATTATAAAACTTATTCTTCCTAACTAATACAGTATATTAAATATCCTATCTATAACCTCTTTATACTTAGGACTAATATTATAGATCTTTACTATTTTCTTAATTTATTATTCCTAGCTATCTTTAAGATAAATATACATCTAGATATCTCTCTTCTAGAATATTAATGGTCTAAGTATTATTTCATACTATTAGATATATTATAATAATTACTAATGTTATTTAATAATCTTAGAGGTACTATAGATGCAGATTCTATTCTTAAGTTTTATTATTATTAATTTATCTATCTTAACCTATAATACTTTTATTAAATCTTCTAGTAATATCATTACTAGATTATATATATATAGTGTATCTATATAGTATATACTTATTACTTTAAACTTAGATAGGAGGCCTAACCTTTTATAGTATTATAATATAACTAGTTAATCTATCTAACTTATAATAATAATATATAAAGAATTTGCATCCTAAATATAGGAAAATAACCTAACTTATAGATATTATATTATATTAAAGATATAGTTATAGTCTTATATAAGTCCTTTCTATTTAATAAGCACCTTAGATATTAACTATATAAGATATTATTATAATCTTTTTCTAAGTATATACCAGTATTATATCTATATAATATAATTTAGGAGAAACTATAAGCAGAAATTCTATATCTTTATAAGATATAATAGTAGCCTTTTATTTTATAAAGTTAATAATAAAACTATATTTACCTAGTATATTAGCACTAATAAGTAAATTAGCTTTAAGATCTTAAGTTAAGTATACCTCTATCTATATCTTAATAAGGTAATATCTAGTATCATACTTTACTAGGATAAATAATAAAATAAAGATAAATTAAGTACTTATAAAGTTATTAGTAATATTATATACTAATATAAGAACTAGATATTTTTAGATAATTATATTAGATAGGAATTAAAGCAGAAATTTATAATTAATAATTATTATAATATAATCTAAGTCTAAGTAAATTATTATTACTAGTTATTCTATATAAAGATATACCTTAATTATAGTATATTTCTAGGATTAAAATCCTATACTATTATGTATAGGAACTTCTATTAGTTTTACTTTTAGGATTAGTAAGTCTATAATATCTATATAAAAATTACTAATATTATTATAATCTATAGCATGAATATGAAGGGTATTATTAGATAGAAATTCTTATTTATAATTACTATATTATACTAGTCTTATAAAGTATACCTCTATACTATACTCTTATATATATTCCTTATTTAGCTATTTATTATACTCTTAATTATTATAATAATCTAGAGGTAGTTTATCTTTAAGATATTCTATCTTACTATTAAGAAATTTATTAAAGTTATTCTTACTATTATTCTTATTATATCTATATTAGGGTATTTTATTACTATAATATATATAAGGCCTTTAGGTAAAATCTTAACTATAATTCTTATAATTCTAGAAACCTCCTTAGGGATAGTATAGGAAATTCTATAGATTAGTCTATATTAGGGGTAAAACTAACATTCTCTAAGATATTTTATTAGCTTTATATTCCTTATATTCCTATTACTAGGGTTAGTGCTAATTTATACTTCTTAGACTATATAGATTAGGGTTTCCATAGATAGGGGTACTATAATTTATACTTCTTAGACTATATGAACTAGGGTTTCTATAGGTAGGGTTACTATAGGGCCTATATACTTAACAGGGGTATATATAGCTAGTATATTTATTTTAGGGAATAAGATAGGGATTTCTTATTTATTATATCTAGGAATACTATCTATAGAAACCTCCTTATAGGGTATTCTAAGTAGCTTACTATATAGGAATATAACATAGAGTTATACTAGTAAATTTATTAAACTAATTAGTCTGCTTTTTATTCAGGACAGATATAAAATCTAAGATAATTATATTTTTATCTAGCTTATTAATATACTTATATAATAATATTTTAAGATTACTAGGTATATAATATAAGAGGGAAATCTATATCCCCTTCACCATACTATTTTGCTAAGGAGATAATAAATATTATATATAAGGAGGGAGGCTTTCTGGTAATTATATTAGCTATTATATAGAATATATTATCTAACTATTAGCAGACTTAACTAGATAGTAGTTAGAATTATTTCTCTAGTACTATATACTAATCTTCTATATCTATTAAGTAAATTAGGCCACATCTTATAATATTATTAATTTCTAAATTCTACTATTTCATAGCTTCTCCTTAGAAATATATATTAAGATTTTAGCTAATTTTAGTGATAGATCTTAATTAGTAAGTAACTTATAAATAATTAGTAAAAGCTATAGCTAAATAATAGAAAGTCTTATTATCTTTCTTATATATTTTACTTATGCTCCATAAGAAAGGTATATCTAAGTAAAAGAACTCTATATCTACTACTTACTAGCTTCCTCCTATTAGTTTTTTATTAATATTATAGGAAAACATTCCTGCTTAGTAATATTAAGAGTAATAAAGTAATAATTATTATTATAGTTACTATTACTACTTAAGCTATTTAAATTATAATTATTATTATAGTCTTATATAGCCCTAGAATAATAAGGATTAAGATTATTAGTATTTATATTTTTATTAGTATTTATTATTCTAGTCTAATTAATATTATTTTACTTATCTTAATATATATTAAGCTGTGTATTAACTAATATCTAGATTAATACTATAACTATATTCTAAATTATTATATTTAGCTATTCTTACTAGTGTTTAGTAAAAATTAAGTTTTAATTTCTATTATAATCTAGACCTACTATATTATTATAATATAGTCCTAGGGAATCTAGCATTAGTATATCTTTAAATAACTTATTATCTAGTTTACTATCTACTCTTAGTAATTCTACTAAACTATTAGTTATTAATAACATAAGGGCTAGTTATTCATAATAAGTATTAAATAGTAGGGTGCCTAGGTTAAGTTTATTAAGCTATTATATAAAATTTAGTAAGATAGGGAAATCTAATTTAGACTTATTAATATCTAATTTCTTAACTAGCTTATTAAGAATATCTATCTCTTTCCCTAGTTTTAGTGTCCTAAAAAGTACAGTCTTTTTTATGAAAGAAGGATAGTAAGGGGTTAATAAAGCATAGTTCTATAGCTATTTAAGTAGTCTTTTAGCTAGATAGCTATTACTTTAGAAGTATATATTATAGTATATAAGATACTACTAGTTATCCTATAATAATTTAATACTCTTAAGAAACCTCCTCACTACTACAGTAGCTAATAATCATGAGTATATCTAGTTATTTAGTATTTTAACCTTAGTATTTAGGTCTAATCTATATCTAAAGATAAATATAATTCAGGCTAAAGTCTCTATATTAAGATCTTTAGCTATGCCATATCTAGATTCCTTAAATTCCTATAGTTAGGTTGCTAATTTAATAAGATTTTTATTAAATTTAGCTTCTTAGGAAGTTATATATAGTAAATTAATTAATTATATAGACTAATATAATAATAAGTAGTTTTTTAATATAATAATAATTTAATAAATAAATAGTAGAAATAATAAAATTTAATAGAGAATTTAAGCAGAATAATAAAACTTTTAAATATAGAGATAACTTAATAAATAACTTAATAAATTACAGATTAAAAAATAATAAGGACTAATATAACTTAATAAATATTAAAGTATTCTAATTAAACTAAGAGTTTATAGGTAATTAAAAGAAAAGAGTAGATTATTAATTAATAATATAGCTAAAAGGCCTAAGCTACTTTACTAGTTAACTTCCTTAGAAGGTAGTAAAGATATTTAGGAGTTAGCAGAGCTGCTTTACTAGTTTAATAAGTATAAGGACATCTACTATAATATTAATTATATTAATTAATTAAATTTAATAAAGGTAGATATTAACTAATTAATTAGTTATTCCTAAATTAAGTCCTGGATAGCCAAGGACATACTACCAAATGGTAGGGCTTAATATTCATATGACAGGGAAGATGTATGGCAACATGTAACTATTCATGTTGTATCTTCGTTGATTGATGATTATCTGAAGTGCTACCTACAGGGGGAGATGGATAAACAACCCACGTACTCATGTGGTCTTATCACATATGGGGGGCCCCTGAAAGGTCAGCGCCCTCACTGTAAGGGTAAAATAAGTAGAAAAGGAATTATAGATAAGCAGTAAAGTAAGTGAAGTAAAAGAGTCTGATAAAACAAGTAGAACATGTGGTAAGATAAGTAAATAGTCTAATCTAGCTGAAAAATACTAGATATATGTCTTTAGTGCTATTAGTTTTCTTAAGAGTATTTATAATACATTTCCTTCCTTTTATTATAAGGGCCTAATAATTAACACCCTTAGATAATAGGGCCTTTTAGTTTATCTTACTTTAGGTAAAATATTATTATTTAATTCTATAGAGGGCCTTTACTATATTATTAGTAAATATTAAGTTCTTTGTATAGTCTATAGCTCTAGTAAGGATATACTAAAGGGCTAGGGCTAGTTTTCCTTATAGATATATATTAAGGTCTTTAGTAACTTATATAGTTCTTAATTTCTTTAAGGTTAGTGCTTAAGTAGTCTAGTCTAGATTAATATTATCTAGGAGGTTATATTTCTTAAGTAGGTCCTTATTATTTATAGGTATAGTTATATCCTATAATATATATTATTATATAACCTAGTTAAGATATATAGATAGATCTATAGATAGGGTGATTTTACTATTATTTAGTTCTTCCTTTAAGTTACTAATATTTCTAAAATATATATACTTCTTACCTTTAGATGTTATACTTTATATTTATATCTTTATAAGATTAATAATAATATTATTAATAGCTATAATTACTACTTTTAGGTCCTATAGTTACTATAGAATATAGAGTAGTAGGGGTGGGCTATAGCTTCTATTCTATTACTAGGGGTAGACAGGCTATATATTTAGTATTATAGAGTTATTATAGTAAAATATATTATATTTATTATTATCTTCCTTATATTTTTCTTATTTTACCTATATATATATTTTTATTATAGTATCCTTATTATGAGGTGGTAGGTCTTATTTATAGATTACTTTAAGTAATTTAACTTCCTAGTTATGCTACTTATTCTAAAATTTAATTATCTTTAGTCTATAATCACTATATATAGCCTCTAGCTAATTAATTTAGTCCTAGAATAATATCTTAGCTAACTTAAGGTGTTTAATTTCAGTTTTATATAATAGATAGAGGTTATAATTCTTTACTATAATAGTTTTTCTAGATACTTTATATATCTCATATTAGTGTGTGTATATTTTAGCTTATAAAAATACTATTATATATACTAGATAATAGTAGGCTTTATAGATATCTAAGTAATTATATAGTAGGTCCTTAATTATTCTAACTAATATTATTAGGGGTTTTTTATTATTAAATTTTAGCACTAATAGTAGTAGTAATATAAGATAAAATATAGAGAAGTTAATATTAATATACTACTTATTAGGTATAAATATAAATAGGTTATAATTATAGTCCTATACTATCTTCTATATATCTATAATTTTCTTTATAGCTATAGTTTTAAGATTTAGTATATTTATAATTACTTTCCCTACTATGGCTGTAGCTAGGGTTACTTTAGGTTCAGAGGGGGTATATTTAGCACCCATATTATTATTATCTATAGATAATTTATCTATGAATAATTATGCTTTAGGAGTAGGGGGGCCTATAGTTATATAAGGTTCAGGGTTAATTATAGATAGATGCTACTAGCTAGGGATAATATAGTTAGTAGGAATAATATAGTTAAATAGTGCTTTCTTAATCTTATTAAAGAAATAGTTAAAGCAGGCCTTAATTTATTAATAACATAGTATGTCTAGGGATTTAACACCAGAGGATTTAATACTAGATTACTAGATTAGCAGTGGTGATTCAGCATGTTATACTATAGGTGAGGATTTAACTATTAGGTCTAGGGAAGATATGTAAAGAAGGAGGAAGTATGTAGAAGAGAAGATGAGAAGATAATAGGGGAAAAGGTAAGAAGATAATAGGGGAAGATATATATAGCAGTATTTGCTATTATTAGTTAAGTAATAATAAGTAAATAGTATTCATAGTAATTTAGTAAATAGATAAAGAAATAAAACTTAGGTAATAACTAATAGGGTATTATAGTATTACTAAATATAGAAAAGAACATGGGCTTTAATAAATAAATTAGTAATAGATATATTTAGCTTAACGTGGTATAGCTATACTATGCCCCTATAATAATCCTTAAATTCCTTAATAAGGTTCTAGGCATGGTTAAGGTCCTTATTATCTAGCTATATATTTTTATAGTCCTTATATCCTAGCTATTTAACTAGGTATTGTATCTTTATCTTTCTACCTTTTATTTTATATATATATTTAGTAATAATATACTTAAGCTTATATTCTTCTTAGCCTTTAACTTATACTAGGCCTGGCTTATCTAGCAAGGGATAGTTAAATAGGTCTTAGCCTAAGGGGTATAGTTCTAAATTTATAATAGATACTACTAGGTGGATGTGCTAAGTATTTAGTATATCTAGCTTATAGGCTAATAGGCCTATATATTATATAATATTAAATAGACCTACATACTGGTCACTATACTTTATGTAGCCGGCAGGCTGGCGTAGTGGTAGACGTCAGCCAGGCACTCCCCTAGAGGGACAGAAAATAGTTGGGGAGCTATCTTTCTGAATCTCTAAGGGACACAGGTTCGAATCCTATTGCCAGCTCAAAACACTACCACCATGAAGGACCCACCCAGGTCATACTACCCCTTATAGGCACTATTTCATTCCCTGTAGCCTTTAGGTGAATCAAATCATGTTAGGGATAGCCCACATATTAGGGCTACCCTAGTCACCTGTTACCTTTAGGCACTATCAAGTTACTTTCTAGGGTCGTACACTCATACTTTATGTATGTAATTCCAGAGCTTAGCACATCCCTATACCCCATGGGAGGTCACCAGGGGGAATGGGCTCTAAGAGCCTGTGCTGCCGCCAGACGTTAATCAATACAACAACAACAACAACTATACTTTATGGATAAGGCTTTAGGGATGTTATATCCCTTATATAGTTTTAGCAGGACCTTATCCCCTAGGTGGAATAGCATAAGCTTATATAATTTATTATATTATCTCTTTATAGCTATTACTACTATTTTTAGTATCTTAGCTATATTAATATAAGCCTTAAAGCTTTAGATTTTTCCTTTACTATGTAATCCTAGGGCTATTAGTTTTAGTAGTATTATGCTATACATTAACTAGTAAGCAGAAAATCTAGTCAAAAGTTATAATAACTATCTAATATTATCTATAATAATGCTTTTAGCTATTCTTTATAGTCTTTTAAGGTGGAGATAGTTATGTAGAGATAGAGTTTAATTATCTAGTTATACTACTCTAATTATCTATTAGATTAGGGGTGGTATACTATTATATATTTTAATTCCATGCCCTAGTGTTTGAAAATATCTCTCTATATTTATATAATGAATTTAGGGTCCTAATCTAAAATGATTTTTCTTAGGGAACCCTAGTCATCCTTAGCTAACCATATGACCAGGCTGTCAGCCTATTATATTAATATCTAGGTATCTTAGCCTAGAATAGCTATATTCCTTTTAATAAAATTATCTATTATAGATATAATCACATTATATGTGCTGGTTTCTAGTAATCTAATAATAAAGTTAATAATAATTATATAGAAAGGTATTAGCAGCTCTAGTATAGGTTATAGTATCCTATATAATTTATAGTATCTAGTTTATTATTTTAAATATGTTATATAGTACTAGATATATTCTAAGACTATTTTTATTAATTAGGGTATTATCATTCCCTGGAGATTTTTAACTATTTAAGTAAATCCTAGGTAATCTATATTATTATATATGATCTAGAGCACCTTATATAAATATATAATTAGAATATATAGTGCCTCTTAGCCACCCTTTATAGTAGGTATAGAATAGAGGATGCCATTATATAATTTATAAGGTATCTTAGTTAGGTAGGGTGATATCTTATTAGTCTAGATTATCTAAATAATATTAGAGTATTTTAGGTCCTTCTAATAACTATTAATAAGCTTTTACTTCTATTTATTAGATATCTTAATAATAGTAATACTAGCTATATATACTGACGTAGCACTGAGATGGTTGGATTCCCTAGCTAGGAGGCCTAACCAGCGATGAGATAGGGGCAGCGGGCTGACTAAGGTAGTAGAGGTCACGTGACCCTACGACACGGCCCCCTCAGCACGCTGGCGTTGAGGTCTATCTAACTTCCTAAATAGGCAATATCTACATTCCATTAGGTGGTTACGAGCACTCGTGCCCTAAACCCTTCGAATGCCGCCTTCACTAGCGGTTTCGTCAGCCAATCAGCGACGTTATCTGTCCCCGATATCCAATGTAAGGTGATTCTGCCTTGATCCACCGCCCATTTGACGAAATGATAGCGATTATCAATCCATTTGGTAGTAGATCGGTATCCCGGCTTCCGTAAGATATCTAGTCCATTGCTGCTATCGGTCCATATTGGAACTGGCGAATCATCTTTGATTCCAAGCGCGGAGGTCAATCGCTTAAGCCACATGGCTTCTTTAACCGCGCCATCAAACGCGACGTATTCGGCAATCGTAGATGAGGGAGCAACGATTGGCTGAGCCTTACTACTCCATGAGATCGGTGCTCCACCGAAGAAGAAGATATACGCCTCAGTAGATCTGCCGTTCTCCCGATCTTGGAACGATGAGTCAACGTAGCCGATTAGCTTCTGATTGGGCGAGGCGCCTAGCTCTATCGCTAGATTGGGGTGACCTTTGAGGTATCTATAGATCTCATTGGTTGCGCTTAAGTCGGCAGTGTTTGGTTTGGATCGGCTTTGCAATCTGCCGATTCCATAGGTCAGATCTGGCCTTGTCTTGACGCTTAGCCAATTGATTCTGCCGGTATGTTGCCGATAAGCGAATTCGTTGATTCGATCGGCATCTTCGGTTGGCTGCCAGCCGGGGGTCATCGGTAGATCTACTGCACAGCAATCGGTCATCTTTGCATCGTGCAGAATCTTCTGGATGTATGGCTCTTGTGATAGGCTAATCGTTCGCTTAGCCCAATTCCTGGTGATCTTGCAGCCAAGAAATCTAGTTGGCTCCCCTAGTTCTTTGAGGCCGAAATCTTTCTTGAGGCCTTGTTTGATCTCATTCAGGAGGCCATGACTCTCTGCAGCCATTATACCGTCGTCAACGTATAGGAGAATGAACATCTTTGAACCTTTCATATAAACGCAGGGGTCCTCAAGCAAAGGGGTGAAGCCCAGCTTCTTTATCACTTCAGTAAAGGTCTGGTGCCAGAGGTAAGCTGATTGGCGGAGGCCATAGAGAGCTTGCCGCAGTCGACAAACCCAATCTCCCTCAACGGCGAAGCCTATTGGCTGGCGCATATAGATCTGGCGCTTCCCCAGAGCGGCATGTAGATAAGCGGCGGTTACATCGAATTGTTCCCATTCTAGGTCCCAGATTGCGATAAGCGAGAGAACAAGCTTAATAGCCGATTCAGTGCTAACCGGCGCGTGGACCTCATCGAAATCACGCCCTATCTTCTGGAAGTTGCCGCAGACGACCCATCTTGCTCGGTATTGGCTGATATAGCCGTTGGCATCTAATTTGAGGTCGTAGACCCACTTCCCCGGAAGTGGTGTGACGTTAGATGGTCGCTTAACGACCTCCCAGGTGTTCTTCTCGGTTAATTTACCTATTTGGTCTTCCATGGCGGCTATCCAGTGATCTGCTTGCGGTGATTGGATTGCTTGATCATATCTTGTTGGTATCTTGACTTCATGTCCTTTGATCTTATGAGGGATAGGCGCGGCGAAGAGGGCTAAGCCATAGCCTGATTCGTTGTCATCGAAATAAGGTTCTTGCGTAACGGCGGCTTGAGCCGTTTGCCAGTCGCCTAAGCGAGCAGGGCTCTTGCCCTTAGTCGATCTGGATGAGATTCGCCTTGGTTGCTCTTCGGCGTATGCAGCTGGAAACGCTTGCTCTGCAGGCAATGCTATTGGATCAGGTGTGTCCATTTCAATGGTTTGGTAGACTTCTTCTGTCTGTCCAAGATTGCTAGTAAAATCGCCTGTCATCTGGACATGGTCATCAACTCTCTGAATCTGCAGCTGTATTGATTGCTGCAGCTCAGCATCTGGGTCAATAGTTTGGATTCTCCCAGTTATATAATCTGGAGGAGGTGGCAGAGCCAGGAGATTCTTCCCCGCATTTTGCTTGCGCCTATCTCCCTGCAGAATCATGGTAGGGCCTCTCGGCTCTTTCGGCAATGACGGTCCAATCGGTTTCGTTAGATCGTCTCCAGCCGCCGGTCCGGGGTAGTCATTTCTTCCTTCATGGAATACAGCATCCCGTGTTCGTTTTATTTTATTCGTTTCTGGATGCCAGATGACGTAGATATGGCCATGATCGCCTTCGTAGCCAATCAGATGGCCTACTTTGGCGCGGTGTTGCCATTTCTGGCCTTTAGCTCGATCTTCAATGGGTATATGTCGATAAGCGAGGCATCCCCAAATTCGTACGTGCCTTAGCGAAGGCACTGGATTGGGCAGCTTAAGCGCTTCGCGCCATTGCTGTAATGGAGATTTAGTCTGGCCAATCGGAATCAATCGATTCAATATATAAACGGCGGTATCTATTGCGTATGGCCATAGCTCTTTCGGTAAGCCGGAATCAATGAGCATAGTTCGGGCCATCTGGGTGATGATTCCGCCGCAGCGTTCGATTGGTCCATTCTGTTCTGGTGATCTAGGAGCGGTTCGATCTACCGCGATTCCCTTCGTCCTTGCCCAATCAAATGCCTGGAAATGATCTCTGATGTTATCTGCATGGAGTTTGATTGGATATTTGCCGCGTTGGTTCTTGACTGACTTAGCATAAGCGATGATGTTATCTTTAACCTCATTCTTGCGGTTCTTCAGCAGGCTAAGCGAGATCAAGCGAGTCTTATCGTCCAATAGGAGGAGGTAGTATCGATAACCGTGAATGCCTTCTCCACCAAAGCTGAATACATCGAAATGAATGACATCACCAGCATGTTCGGCTCGCGGCATTGGATCTCGGCTAACAATTCTCTGTGCCTTACCCAATCGGCATGGGGGGCAGTGTGGATCTGAATCTTGATAGATTTGGAACTCCCCGTTGTGCCTGAGAGTTGAGGCCATCTTCGTAACGCCGATATGACCTAATCGTCGGTGCAGAAGGCTGTATTCAATCTCATTGGCTGCAGCGGCTATGGGTGGGGCTGCTAGCTTGAGCCACGGGACGTTCTGCGCCTCGTAGGTGTAGCCAACTATCTGTCCATTTGAAAGCCTTCGAATGGTATTATCTTCAGGTCGGTAACAGATGCCTAACGATTTCTTTGCCAATAGTACGGAGAATAGGCAGTATGGCGATGCCGGGTTGTAGTAGCAGTGAAACTTGATACTATCACCATCTTCTAGTTGCAAATGAACGGTGCCTCGGCCAAGGGTCCTTCCCTCGGCCCCCGCGGCTGAGCCATACGTATACGGCTTCTCATTGGTTCCCCATGGTGTGTAGTCTATGAAGTCGCTTAGATCGTTGGAGATATGGCCACTAGTGCCTGTATCTGCAATCCAATTGGATGGTCGACGTATAGCCGAGTGAGCTTCTCCTTGATAAGGTTCGTCAGGCGCTTCCTGCGGCTGGTCTGCCACTGCGGCACCATAGAAACGTGTTGTGATTGGTCCATCTTCTTCGTCAGATGTGTCATCAACTGCCGCATTCATGGTTCCGGTGGTTTTGCTAGTAGCCGGTACGGCCCAGGTGCCCTTCTTCGGCTGCCATGTTTCGGGCCGTATATCGGGAATCAGATACCAGCAATTGGATGGTGCATGCTGGCCTCTTCGGCAATAAGCACATTTCCCTTCTGGTTTGCCTTTAGCGAGCCAATCAGATAGCCACTTTTGCAGGTCTTCGCCTAGCTTAGGGCCTCTCCGGTTCAGTATTGCTGGGCCCTCGCTTGCAGCTCGCCTATTGGGCTTCTTTGATTGGTTCTCGGTGTGCGTAGATGGTGTGATTGGCTGCTTAGCCGATGGAACTGCTGCTAGGCCTCGGTTCAATATAAGGGCTTGATCTTTAGCGTCCTGGCAGATGCGGAGAAATTCGGCTTGGTCAATCTTCTCGGTAAGATCATCGTGCCGATAGCTCATCATAAGCGCGTCGCACCAGTGATCTAGCTCGGGCCGTAGATTCCGAATCAGTAAGATAAGTGCCTGGTGTGGCTCGATCTTGTATTTCAGACTATTCGACGCGTGTATTCGACGAATCAGCTCATCTATAAAGTGATTTAGGTTAGCGAAATCATCTCTCTGGATGAAGATCGCGCTTTCCCATACAGCCCAGGCGCGATTGACGCCTCTCCCCCGCAAAATCTGCGTCAAAGTGGATATAACCTCATCGGCGTAGTCCCAGGGAAGTGCCGATTCTCGGACCGATCGTAGCATATTGGTTGAGATATTGAGTATCAACCATTTCCGAATCTGCTTAGATAGTCGCCGCCATCTCGCATAGTTTGGATCTTTCGGTTTCGGCCTCGGTATCGTCGGGTCGATTAACCGGCTTAGATCATAGAGATCTAGCGTCAATTGGACGTATGTGAGCCAATCATCTAGCTCATCATCGCCATTCAGAATCGGTATGCCGTCTAGTTTGACGTCATCCGTTGGAAGCTCGGCTGCTTGGTTCTCTGGAACCGTTTCTTCAGCAGCTGGTTCGGTTCGGCCTGAGGCCGGAGTAGGCTCGGAATCGCTGGCCATCTCGGCCCCCTCAGCGGGGGCAGCGTTCCGATTGCCTGATTGGTTGGATCTAGTGCCAGGCATGTTTGAATAGCTTCAATATCGCTCAGAATGGAAGGAGAAGGGCTCATAACCTGACGTAGCACTGAGATGGTTGGATTCCCTAGCTAGGAGGCCTAACCAGCGATGAGATAGGGGCAGCGGGCTGACTAAGGTAGTAGAGGTCACGTGACCCTACGACATATACTATAGCTATAATATCTTATAGATATATATCTAAGTATTAGATTATATTAAGGGAATCTTCTAGGTTATCTATGGCATAGCTAGGCAGCCTTAATAAAGTATCTAGTATTAGATAAGTACATCTAGGCTTATAGTATAATTTAATGCTAAATATCTAGATAAACTAGCTTATATATACTAAGCACAGGTTTAGTTTATTAATATTAGCTATTATTATAAGAGATATTTATTTTATAATAGATATAGTTATAGTATAATTAGTATATATTATAATAGGCTTATAGCATAACTAAATAATATGATAGAGCTTTCCAATACTCTAGATAACTTCTAATATCTCTAGCTTTATTAGCTAGTACTATTTCTTAGCTTTTTTAAGTAATCTACCTAGGAAGAGTATTAGTTCTACTATTACTAATATAGGGATAGCCTCTGTATTCTAATTAGGATTATAATATAGTAATATATTATTATTATATTTAGTATAGAAAAGTATTATGCTATACCCCCTCTTCTTTAAAGAGTTAATATCTATAAATATTTAGTACTTTAGATTATAATAAATAAGTATTAGTAATATTTTAAAATAGCTTTATATTATAGTAAATACTTTCTTTTTATTATTTATTAGTTCTATAAGAATAGCTTTTTCTAAGTAGCTTTTATAGGGTTTTCCCTTAGCAGGGCTAAGATTAGTAAGATATATTTTTCTATCTTATAGTAGTTAGGCCTTACCTATATAGAATAGTATATAATTCCTTAGGATACTTATTATTCCTAGGTATGTTAATAGGTCTACTAGTATATCAGGGAATCTAATCTTT
Source organism: Aspergillus fischeri NRRL 181 (assembly GCF_000149645.3). Taxonomy (NCBI): domain Eukaryota; kingdom Fungi; phylum Ascomycota; class Eurotiomycetes; order Eurotiales; family Aspergillaceae; genus Aspergillus; species Aspergillus fischeri. The sequence goes on along the minus strand of NW_001509762.1, from coordinate 3,205,378 downwards.
ATAAGGGCCTTAAGGTAATCTACAGGGGCTGATATACCTAGTAATATAATATTTTACCTTAGCAGCTTTATAGATAGGAATCTAATATATACTTTAGTTAGGTTTAGTATAATATATACTTTATAACATTATTAAAGTACCTAGTATAGGTGTGATATATAATCTTCTAAGATGAGTAACTAAATAATAAAATTATTAATAAAACCTCTCTAGAAGTTATATAGGTCTTAGAATATATTATTAATTTAGTATTACACATAGGTCCTATTATTTCTAAATCTTATTAAATATACCTTAAAGTATTCCTATCCTTAGTAAGATATAATAGCAACATGCTTATATACTAATAAATAGATTTACTATTAGTATAAGAACTATATTATATTAATAATAGTAATATATTTTATACTAGATATTAGTAATAATATTTCCTCTTAGGATAGTAGTAGGTATATACCAGGTATTACTTCTTAGTTAAGGTTATGATTATCTATAATAACTTAGGATTTTAATTTCTCTTTACCATCCTCTATAGTTACTCACTATATAATAAACACTAGATGACTAGATGGTATATAGTTTTTTAGGAAAGCTATATACCTAGTTTAATATAGTCTATTAAATAGTTTATCTATAATATCCCTATCTTATTAACTTATAAGATATCTTTTTAAGCTTTTTTATATATAGTCTTCCTAGCTATCTTTTATTAGTATTTACATCTACTTATCTTTAAGGATGTTAATGAAGTTAGTATTTATCTATATATCTAGAAATTCTATAAGGACTGGGTGTAGTATATTAATTATATAATTATCTCTATAGATAGTTATACTATTAGGGAGTTTGGTTTGCTATTTTAGGTTATTATTTATTAGGATAATTTACTAGTATTACTTAGGTTCCTCACATGCAGCTATATATAGATCTAGTTTAGTAAGTTTTATTACATTATATTACTTAGGCTTCTTATATATAGCTATATATAGATCTAGTTTAGTAAGTTTTATTACTTTATATTACTTAGTAATTTATAATTTAGTAATAGCTTGCCATACTTCCTCTAGTGATTGATTGATTGATTGATTGATTGATTGATTGATTGATTCTTTACTCTGTTTCAGCGCTGGGCTGGGCCATGCCAGAGGCTCCTAGTGAGCAGCAACTATCTAACTGATGGCTGTCTTTGCAGACTGACGCTGTTGGCATACATATATATATTCCTTAGGCACCTGGGCTAGGCTGAACCCTAGTATATTCCCTCATATCTGCCCCTGTTTAGCCCTAGCTAAAATTACTAAGTGCTGCTACCTTAACTCCCTTATAAATCTATCTATTTAGGCCAGGGCTGAAATTAGTAAGTGCTAGCTACCTTATTCCCTATAGAAGCCCTCCTGCCTAGGTGCCTATACACACCTAATCTGCCTAGACAGCTACCTACCCATTCAGATGTCGCAGATTCCTAAGCCTATAAGGTTTTGAGGGGTGTCACTGCTAAAGCAGTGCTAATTAGGCAGGCTAATTCTACAGGGTGCATAGGTTAGGGCTACAGATAGTAGTACTATACTAGTAGGAGTAACTAGTAGTATATAATAATATGTAATATTAGTTTATTAGCTATTACCTGCTAGGGCTGTCTATAGCTATACACTACTAGGGGTACTTAGCCTAAGCTATGCTAGTTCAGTGGCCTCTATCAGATATATTAGCTAGCTAGTATTTAATATAAATCTTATAGCCTACTATATGTTCTGCTTCTCTATTAGGGCTTCTATAAGACCTTAGGGGGTCCCTTCTAGCTATACTATATATTAAAGATTATTATATTAGGTGCAGCTAAAGAGTATATAGTGAATTATTTCTAGGGCCCTTCTGCATGGGCAGAGGGGGTTATTAGCTTAGTTAATAGTAGTAAGATAGTAATTTAGCCTAATCTTCCTAGTATATATCTAAGCTAGAACACTATACTCTACAGGGGTAAGGTTATTATAGATTATAATTAAATGCCTAGTAACCTTAGGGAGGAAGTACTAGAGGTATCTATTATACTAAGACTACTACTAGGCCTCCTTTTATTATTATTTAGTGTGCTGCTTAATCTAGGCATCTAGGGGCCTATATATAGGGTGGTTTAGGAGTATAACTAGCAGCAAGGGCCTATACTACCTATTAGTAAGGCCTTATTACTATCTAGCTACCTTCCTTACCTTCTAATCTATAAGCTTATTACTAGCTACTCCTTAGTATACTACTAGCTAGTGAAATAAGATATTAAGTACTAGGTTAAGCTAGTTAAGTAGGGCCACTAGCTCCTAAATTAGATACTAGCTAGAGCCCTACTTTAGGGTAAGTAGTATGCATAGCATGCCTTAGTTATCAGAATATATCTTAGCCTAAGTTTATTAGCTATAGGGCATTAACACTACCTAGATATTATATAGAACTAGGTCTTGCTTAAGGAGCTATAGGGCTAGTACTAGCCTTATAACCTCTACTACTAGTACTATATATTTAAGATCTGTCCCCAGGTAATACTAGAGACAGATAGAAGGGTCTAAGTATACTATAGTAGTACCTACCTACTAGTAGATGCCTAACCCATCTATATAGACCTAGATAGCCTCTAGGTATATAATATAGTAAATATTATAGTGAGTTAATAACTACTCCTTTATTATCTTAATCACTACCTCTAGTAGCTCCTACCATAGGGGCACTACCTATAGTAAGTAAATCTCTAGCTTCTAGAGGTTAATACTAGTTACTAATTTAACTTCTTCCTCTATAACTTCTAGTGATAAGTATAGTAGTAGGTTCTAATAATAGCACTAATAATAGTCTAGGATATATATTTAATAGGCTGGCATAGTGATAATATAAATAAGGGTCTAGATCTAGTGCTAATAGAGGAGAAGTAATATAGGGGTGAGGTATAATTTAGTATTAAATATAGCCCTAGTTACTATTTAGAAGGCCCCTATAATTAGTTTACCTGCCTAGCACTAGATATAATTTAACACCTTTATCTACTAGCTATAGAAGTATTTTTAGCCCTAGATTAGTAGTGCATACTAGACTAAGGCAGTATAGAGCATGATTGGGGTAATACAGGCTATATATACATGCCTGAGTTCCTATAGGCATAGGCCCTATTTAGATCCCCTAAGGGTGCTAATAGCCTAGAGCCACTAGGTGGCTATACTATTAATATGCTTAAGGTGTGCTTCAAAGATGAGGTTCTAGTTAAGAATAACTCTAAGGAGCTAGGCTATTATGCTAGCCTTAATACTCTACCCCTTGCCAAGGTCTAGTAGTTCCCTAGGCCCTAAAGCCCCTAAGTCTAAGTGCTAGCCTGGGGGGTGAAAGTGAATGAGCTAGAACTTTATTAGTTTAAATTAGGAGGTATAGGTAGTAGCCTAGTAGAGGTACCTATATTAGTAGTGCTCTTGTAGCTATTAATAATTAGTATACTTACTATTACTAATAGTAAGTATAGTTATATTATTAATATATCTAATGTTATTAGTACCCTATTCTAGGTCTCCCTAGCCCATTAGGCTAGTGTTATAGAAGATATAGAGAATTAGTAATAGGGGGGAGCCCTACAGGATACTAGTCTCTATTCTCTAGATTAGTATAATATATTCAGGCAGCACTAGTAAGATAGACTAGCCCTAGAGGAAGCTACTAAGCCAGGTGATATAGGCTAGTAGGACCCTCTATATATAGAGATTATAGAGTAGTTAATTATAGGAGATGTTATTAAAGGTTCTAGAGATATTAAGTAGTAGTATAGATACTATCTTACTATCTTTCTAGCTAGAGTAGATGGCCTCTAGGGCTGTATAGAGGGCATTCTCTATTCCCTAGCCTTTATAGCCCCTAAAGTAGTTATCTAGAAGCAACCTATATGCCTTAGCTAGATAGCTTATCTAGGTAGTAATTAGGGCTTCTAGTAGCTTACTAAGTATATTAAGGAGGGTAATAGGCTAGTATATCTTTAGAGTTAAATAGTCTAGTTTGCCTAGCTTATAAAGGGTAATAGTAATGGCATTATAGAAGTACTCTAGGTAGTAGCTAAGCTAAATA